>NC_057813.1:259563286-259572604 GCF_018294505.1 Triticum aestivum | reverse complement strand
CGCACCTCCGGCGCACCCGGCCCCGCGCCGCCGCCCGCTCGTCCAGCCTCGTCTCCACCGCCGTGGGCGCCGGATCCGGCGAGGAGCGCCTCAGATCCGGTCCCCTTCGCCCTCTCCGGTCGTCTTCCTCCTCTCCGACCACGTCCCCGGCCAACTCCGGCGAGGCCCCGAATCGGGATGAGATCCACCAGGAGCCGAACCAAACGCGGCGTCCCCGGATCCCTCCGTCCCACTCCGTCCCGTCCCGCGTTGACTTTTCGGAGGGTATATTTTCGTCTAAGTCCCTGCTTCAGCAACATTTTCATGCCCTGTTCAACGCATCATAACTCTGCATCCGTAGCACCGTTTTGTGCGTGTAATATGTAAAATTGTTCGTCTCGACGAGTACTTCATTTCATTCCATTGCATCATGTTTATTTGAGTCCATCTTAATGCCTGAATCATCGTTGCAGGAGTGCTATATGATGTTAACCTGCTGAAACTGTTATAACTTGGTGATTTGTCATTTTTGTTGTATTTGATGTGTGCATCCTATGAGCATGAGCTCTACATGTGTTTTGTTCTACATCATTCCATCTTTACAGTGGTGCCACCCATGCATTTTTGTGAGTCTTTTGTTGAGTGCATCAAGCTTGTTAAGTAGGGTACTTGCTGTTGCTGTTTTGCTAGGCTGATTCTGTTATATTTTGTTGCTATGTAAACCTGCTGCTACAAGTCATTCTATGCATAATCTGGAGAATTTCACTAAGGATGATTTGTTAAACATGTCATGCTATATCCATCCATGCCACTGGTTGCAATTATATCCTGCGGTAACATGTTGTAATCTTGCTCCAAACTTGCTAAATAATGTTGCTGTCAGCCTGTTAACATTAAGTTCAATGTTGCCATGTTTGTTGTTAGTGATCCATGCACCCTATGAACTTGTTCTTGCCATGCTTAGCTTCATAAACATGTCTTCTTACTGTTGCTTGCTTTGTCATGCCATGTATTGATTTTTGGTGAGTGGTACAAGATCACCAACATGCCTACTTATTGTTGTTCCTGCCATGTATGGATCTGTCATACAACTTGCCATGTTTACATGGGTGCCATCATATCCTCTGATCCTTTTTGGCTCATGGTCAGTAAAGGACTTTTGTTCTATGTAATTAGTAGATTCATGCCATGCCTTTGTTTGCCATTATAAGTTCATGTAGCATGTTGTTTGATAGCCCTAAACATTGCAATCTGATGTTATTCCTGCTAAGTCTGAAAGTGTTATTATTTGCAATCTTTCCATGTCATTTTGAGCATGTTCTAGTTGTTTCTGGAGATAGCTCAGTGTTCATGTTTTGTTATGATTTACCTGTACTTCATGTCCATGCCTTTTGTTATTATGCTAGGATGTTGTAGCATATTGTTTTGATGCTTGCAATATGCCTAGTTGCTGTTTTGGACAGATTGTTGTTATGCCTCGTATAGAGTGTATGTGTTGAACCGTTGCTCAGTTTTGAGTGTGCTCTATATGAAACTTGCTTAGAATTGCATGTAGTTTCATATTATCATGTTGCATCCTTGTTTTGAGGTGTTTGCTTGATGTTTGAGTGCATTTTGCATCAATGCCATGTTTAACTTGTTTTGGTCATATCTTCTAGGCCGTAGCTCCGAATTAAATAAACTTTATATGTAACTTGACTAGAATCTCGTGTAGATCATCTTGGTGCATCTTAACTTGCTGTTTAACAACTTTAACATAAGGTTTATTCAGATCTGGACCAACTTTGAAACTTGCATATGAGGACTTACCGGAATTGTTATATGTTGTTCCCGGCCTCATTTAACCTTGCTTTGATGTGTTGTTCTTGTTTGCATCATCTCTTGCCATGAGTAGCCTCATCTAGCTTTGTCATGCATCATGCTTGGTTGAGCATCATGTCATGTATATGTGTGGGGTGTTTACCTTGTTGTGCGCTTCTTCTCGATAGTTTCCGTTTCGTTGCGATCGTGAGGATTCGTTCGTCTACGTGTGGTTCGTCTTCGTGGCTTCATCTTCTTCATGGACTCGTTCTTCTTCCTTGAGGGATTTGAGGCAAGATGACCGCTACCCTGGATCTCACTACTATCATTGCTATGCTAGTTGCTTCGTTCTATTGCTATGCTGCGCTACCTATCCCTTGTTCTATCAAGCCTCCCATATTGCCATGAACCTCTAACCTCTGACACCCTTCCTAGCAAACTGTTGCTTGGCTATGTTACCGCTTTGCTCAGCCCCTCTTATAGTGTTGTTAGTTGCAGGTGAAGTTGAAGATTGCTCCATGGTGGCCAGGATTTTGTTGGGATATCACAATATCTCTTATTTAATTAATGCATCTATATACTTGGTAAAGGGTGGAAGGCTCGGCCTTATGCCTGGTGTTTTGTTCCACTCTTGCTGCCCTAGTTTCCGTCATACCGGTGTTATGCTCCCGGATTTTGCGTTCCTTACGCGGTCGGGTGATTTATGGGACCCCCTTGATAGTTCGCTTTGAATAAAACTCCTCCAGCAAGGCTCAACCTTGGTTTTACCATTTGCCTCACTACCACCTACCTTTCCCTTGGGAGTAATTAACCCAAGGGTCATCTTTATTATAGCCCCCCGGGCCAGTGCTTGTCTAAGTGTTGGTCCGAACCGAGCAACCTGCGGGGCCACCTCGGGGCAACTCGAGGTCTGGTTTTACTTGTAGCTTGACTTATCAGGTGTTGCCCTAAGAACGAGATATGTGCAGCTCCTATCGGGATTGTCGGAGCATTGGGCGGCTTTGCTGGTCTTGTTTTACCATTGTCGAAATGTCTTGTAAACCGGGATTCCGAGACTGATCGGGTCTTCCTGGGAGAAGGTATATCCTTCGTTGATCGCGAGAGCTTATCATGGGCTAAGTTGGAACACCCCTGCAGGGTATAAACTTTCGAGAGCCGTGCCCGTGGTTATGTGGCAGATGAGAATTTGTTAATGTCCGGTTGTAGATAACTTGACACCAGATCCGAATTAAAACGCATCAACCGTGTGTGTAGCCGTGATGGTCTCTTCTCGGCGGAGTCCGGGAAGTGAACACGGTCTTTGGGTTATGTTTGACGTAAGTAGGAGTTCAGGATCACCTCTTGATCATTACTAGCTTCACGACCGTTCCTTTGCTTCTCTTCTCGCTCTCTTTTGCGTATGTTAGCCACCATACTTGATTAGTCGCTGCTGCAACCTCACCACTCTACCCTTTCCTTTCCCATTAAGCTTTGCTAGTCTTGATACCCATGGTAATGGGATTGCTGAGTCCCCGTGGCTCACAGATTACTACAACAACAGTTGCAGGTACAGGTTATGCGATGATCATGACGCGAGAGCGATGCTTGCTTGTTTTGGAGTTCTTCTTCTGCTTCTTCTTCGATCAGGGGATAGGTTCCATGTCGGCAGCCTGGGCTAGCAGGGTGGATGTCATTTGAGTTTCTGTTTGTGTTTCATCCGTAGTCGGATGGTGCTCTTATGTAAGAGGATGTTGTATTCGTGTGGCATTATATGCTTTATGTATGTATCCCTACCTATTATGTAATGTTGATGTAATGATATCCACCTTGCAAAAGTGTTTCAATATGCGGGTTTATCCTTGGTGGGACCTTCGAGTTCCTTTTGGATAGGGTCGCATATTGGGCGTGACAGCAGAGGTGGATAAGACGAGCGTGGATGATCTCGATTAGGGAAATGAATATATTCTTCTTATGAAGGTGAACTAGGTATATGCTATACGGTGCTATTTTCAGGTAGCTATCATACTGTGATATTAAAATATATTTATGTGCCTAATATGAAATTGGCAAACAGTTGTTCAATATGAAATGTAAATTTGCATAATACTAGAATTATTAATTGTAAACTAATAAACCTACTAAATGGGTCATGGAACTTTGCAAACGGTTCTAGCAGTAAAAGTGCTTGGGATGGATAGCCCAATGCCATACAGTTTTCTTCATCAAATCATGTGTGATGTAGTTCAATAAAAGCGAACGGTTAGCCGAGACAGAGCATGTGTGATAGTTACACCTATCACACACGAGGCTATACATAAATGTGTGGAATGTATATATGAACGAAAGTTTTCCCTAGATTGACTGTGTGGGATGTACATATGAATGGAAATGTTTTCCCTAGATTGACTATGTGGGTTGTACATAAGAACGGAAACTTATTCTTTGGGTTGACTATGAGGAATGTACATAACAAACGAAAATGTTTGTTTGGGACTGACTATGTGGGATGTACTTACGCTGGAACTGATTGGGCCTGTATAACCATATTTGATCGCTCTCCCGTCTCACACGACCTCATTTTGCCGAGTGTGTGTGACCAGTGGGCATATCCCCGACGGTTTCTGGGTCGTGTGGGAAGGACCCCCCTATCACAGTCACTCACTTGGTGATGGTTCAAAACACTACCACAGAAAGGGGTTAAAAACTGTTTGTATAGCACCTCGTTGTACCAGTGATCGGTCCGACCGAGTTGCACCAACCAAGTTTTTGTAACCCTTTTGGATCTTTTCAAAATTACTGCGTTGATTTGATCGGGACTACCGAAACGTGGCCTTGCTTAGGTCATTGCACATCGTCCCACCGATTTGTTCAGTTCGGTCTCACCGAAAAGCCCAACGTTCGAATCTTTTACACGGGTCAGACTCACCAAGATTTTTGTTTCAGTGCCACCAAGTTGAGTCAAAAGGTTATAACAGTTGGATTCTTGGTGAAGGCTATATATACCCCTCCACCCCAACTTACTCTCTAAGAGAGCTCTCAGAATGAAACTACACTTCCACCAATCATTTTGTGAGAGAGAACCACCTACTCATGTGTTGAGATCAAGACATTCCAATCCAACCATTTGAACCTTGATTTCTAGCCTCACCAAGTTGCTTTCCACTCCAATCCTTCTCCTACCAGAGCTAAATCCATGAGAGAGTGATTGAGTGTTGACGAGACTATCTTTTGTAGCACAAGAGCAAGGAGTTCATCATCAAGACACCATCTATTACCTTTTGGAGAGTGGTGTATCCTAAATTGGTTAGGTGTCACTTGGGAGCCTCCAAGATCATGTGGAGTTAAACCAAGGTGTTCGTAAGGGCAAGGAGATCGCCTACTTCGTGAAGATATACCCCGAGTGAGGCTAGTCCTTTGTGAACGTAAGCCATGGTGGAATAGACAAGGTTGCGTCTTCGTGGACCCTTCATGGGTGGAGCCCTCCATGGACTCGCGCAGCCCTTACTCCATAGGTTGAATTCTCCATCAACTTAGGCGTATGATAGTACCACCTATCAGAACCACGCCAAAAATCGATGTGTCTCCATTGCGTTAGATTTCTCAAATCCCTCATTTACGTTCATATGCAAAGTCTTTACTTTCTGCCGCACTACTCTTAGACTTGCATGTGAAGGGTGTTGCTTGACTTGGTAGAATTGGTAAAACTTGCCTACAACTAAAATTGGGAAAATGGTAATTTTATTTGGTCAAGTAGTCTAATCACCCCCGCCCCTCTAAACATATTTATGATCCTACACCCAGGCTTGGCACACCCGGCACTCCGCCTAGTCCATTCCATCTTCTTCCTGGCGCATCACTGTGCCCCTGACTAACACGGTGCCTCCTTGCGCCCGCGGCTCAACGATGAATATCTTGACACCGGTCACCCCAACTCGACATCAACCACGACATCCTCGCATGAATACCTCGACCACGTCTAACCACCGTACGCTCTCGGCTACATCATCAAAGGCACGAAGGGCTACCGACTTGCTTGAGCAACCTCTTCAGTTTTCACTCGATCCACAACTTCCTTTCGATTGTTATGACTGTGGCAGGTGGGAGGGGCGATGTCCGTCCATTCGGATTTTCTCCAGTCTCACCATCCGTGTCGCTACCATTGTGACTAGAGGTATGTTGAGTATCATGATTAGTTAGGAAATGTATGATAGGCTAGGATTTATTCTACCTTGTCTTGTACTCCAAATAAATCATTTAATCATATATATATATATACGCTCATGAGGCTCAATGTAACACCCACGATGCAGCTATATCTCCCACGTGTCGAAGCACGACTTAGAGGCATAACCGCATGGTGGTTTTGTCGCAAGAAGGGTCATCTTCACACAATCCCATGTAATGAACAAGAATGGGATAAAGAGAGTTGGCTTACAATCGCCACTTCACACAATACATGAATAAATCCTACATCATACAAAATACACTCATAGACCGACTACGGTCAAATCCAAATGAAAAGAAGACAACCCCAAATGCTAGATCTCTGATTGTCCCGACTGGGCTCCACTACTGATCATCTGGAAATGAAACATAGTAACGACCAAGGTCCTCATCAAACTCCCACTTGAGCTCGGTTCCGCCACTTGCGCTGGTATCCTCGGTACCTGCATCTGTTTTGGTAGAATCTGTGAGCCACGGGGACTCAGCAATCTCACACCCGCGAGATCAAGACTATTTAAGCTTGTAGGTAGGCAAGGGGTAATATGGTGGAGCTGCAGCAAGCACTAAGCATATATGGTGGCTAACATACGCAAGTGAGAGCGAGAAGAGAAGCAAAGCAACGGTCGAGAAGCTAGAAGTGATCAAGAAGTGATCCTGAAACTACTTACGCTCATACATAACCCAAAACCGCGTTCACTTCCCGGACTCCGTCGAGAAGAGACCATCACGGCTACACACGCGGTTGATGCATTTTAATGAAGTCAAGTGTCAAGTTCTCTACAACCGGACATTAACAAATTCCCATCTGCCTCATAACCATGGGCATGGCTTTCGAAAGATAATACCCTGCAGGGGTGTCCCAACTTAGTGCATCACAAGCTCTCACGGTCAATGAAGGATATACCTTCTCCCGGGAAGACCCGATCAGTCTCGGAATCCCGGTTCGCAAGACATTTCGACAATGGTAAAACAAGACCAGCAAAGCCTCCCGAATGTGCCGACAAATCCCGATAGGAGCTGCACATATCTCGTTCTCAGGGCACACCGGATGGGAAAGACGTCGGGTTGGCATAGACCCTGGTTGCCCATGGGGCGCCGACCATCGCCCAGGTTGGACCAGCACTCGAAGGAGCACTGGCCCGGGGGGGTAAATAAAAATGACCCTCGGGCTCGCGAAAACCCAAGGGAAAAGGGCTTAGGTGGCAAATGGTAAAACCAAGGATTGGGCCTTGCTGGAGGAGTTTTATTCAAAGCGAACTGTCAAGGGGGTCCCATAAATCACCCAACCGCGTAAGGAACGCAAAACCAAGGAACATAACACCGGTATGACAGAAACTAGGGTGGCAAGAGTGGAACAAAACACCAGGCATAAGGCCGAGCCTTCCACCCTTTACCAAGTATATAGGTGCATGAATTAAACAAGAGATATTGTGATATCCCAAAGTATCCATGTCCAACAAGGAACAAACTTCATCTTCACCTGCAACTAGCAACGCTATAAGAGGGGCTGAGCAAAAGCGGTGACATAGCCAAACAACGGTTTGCTAGGACAGGATGGTTAGAGGCTTGACATGGCAATATGGGAGGCATTATAAGCAAGCGATAGGTATATCTATCATAGCGATAGAGCGAGCTACTAGCAAAGCAAAGATAGAAGTGATATCGAGGGTATGGTCATCTTGCCTGCAAAGTTCTCAGAGTTGTCGAAAGCTTGATCCTCGTTAGCGTACTCAACAGGTTCCTCGGTCACGTACTCGTCTCCCGGCTCTACCCAAAGCAAGAACACAAGCCATGGAACCACAATAAATCACGGTGCAATGCACAAGCAACATGATGCAATACATGGCTTGATATGCGAGATGTGATATGCAATGCTTATGCGTGCTCCGGAAGGAAAATGATGAACAAGGCATAAACTTGGCAAACCAAGTATGCCTCTGGAAAGATGAGATGATTTCGGTTGAAATCGATATAAAGATCGCCGGAATCGGATGCACGGTTTGCAAATGGCAAGCAAAACAAGAATGACACAAATCTGCGGTTAACAGCATGATAGCACTTAGAATACATCAAGAAACTATGCTACAACAACCCAACATATCAACAAAGCACATGGAAGTGATCAACAAGAGATGCTTGACAAAATATGTACACTGAGCTACGGCTAATTCACACATTAACAGGTTCCAACAACCATGGCAAAAGTGCAAAAGATATCAGCTTGGACTTGGCATAAACAGCATCAGGTAGTAATGTTCAGAGCAAGCAATCGACATGCTAAAGGAACTTAGAATATCAAAATGAGACATGGCATGATTCTACTCAAAGCATAGAACAAAAATCCCTTACTGACCATGAGCCAAAAAGGATCAGAAGATATGATTGCACCCATGTAAACATAGCAAGTTTCGTTAACACATTCAGGAAACAGAGCATGGCATTAACAGCATTATGAAGGCATCTTTGCGAGCCCGATTCACTCACCACAAGTCATTGCATGACAAGATAAGCATAGCACCAGCAAGAATACATGCTTATGAAACTAAACATGGCAATAACAAGTTTATAGCATGCAAGGACCAACTACAACAACCTTGGCAAAATTGAATAACATGTAAACAATCTGCCAGGAAACATTTTATAGCAAAAGTGGAGCACGCAAATGACATGCTAAGCTAATCCATAATTGCAAACAGGGGAATGGATGGATAGATCACAACCATATGTTCAAAATATCCTTACTGAAGTTTCTCAAATTATGCATGGATCTCTCTGTAGTATCACGAAGCTTGTTCTAGTCACCACATAAATCACAAAAATACATGGCAAGCACCTCTGTAAAGATGGCATGGCATAGTACAAAACACATGTAGAGCTCATGCCCATAAGATGCACACAATAAATGTAGCAAAAATGACAAATATCCACAAACTAT
Source organism: Triticum aestivum (assembly GCF_018294505.1). Lineage (NCBI taxonomy): Eukaryota > Viridiplantae > Streptophyta > Magnoliopsida > Poales > Poaceae > Triticum > Triticum aestivum. Next base: position 259,563,687 of record NC_057813.1, on the reverse strand, counting down.
TAAGAATCAGGAACTAACATTATATAGCACTCTTGCATCAGAGATTTGGGCATCTAGATGACCTGAAATGAACATGGCCCATTGGAACAAAATGAAGAGCACATCGTAATGAACATTTTGATATATAATGTGCATGAAATGGAGCTACAGATGCAGAGATATGATGCGATGAATATGGTATAAAAATACAGCAGACTTAGAGGAAAATGAGGTCAACCTCTAGGGTTCCAGATCTGCATCCGGGCGCAGACTTCGAGGCAGGCCGGAGCCTCGCCGGAGTTAGTGCCGGAGGGGAGGAATACGGCCGAAGGAGGAGAGGGCCGACCGGATCTAGGCGCTCCTCGCCGGATCCGGTGCCCCTGGCGGCGGAGGAGGGGCCGGCCGGCGCGGACGGGCGGCAG
>NC_057813.1:259553324-259562816 GCF_018294505.1 Triticum aestivum | reverse complement strand
GCTTCGGGGGCCCGGCCCGGGTTCGGGCGGGCCGGCGGCGGTGGGCAGCGGCGGCGGCACGTGGCGCGCCCTGAGTGGCTGGGGCACGGCGGCGGACGCATCCGTCTTCGCCCGGACGTGTCCGGCGGCAGAGAGGGAGCGGGCTAGGGTTTCGGGATCCGGAAATTTTGGAGGGGTGCACATATTTATAGGTAGATGGAGCTAGGAAACTCCAAATGGGGTGTAGTTTCCGCCCACACGATCGTGATCCGACGACGGAGAGCATGGAAGTGACTTAGATGGGTTATTGGGCTGTTTTGGAGGGGTGTTGGGCTGCAACCCAAAAGAGGCCTTCGCGGTTACCCGGTTAACCGTTGGAGTATGGAACGACCTCCAAATGGCACGAAACTTGACAGGTGGTCTACCGGTGGTGTACCAAGGCCACATGGCAAGCCTCGGTCCATTCCAAGAACGTTTAACACCCGCTCACGAAAAAGAGACAAGAGGGGTGCGCCGGTGCATGTGGGAGTGTCGGATTGCAAAACGGACAAACGGGAAAATGCTCGGATGCATGAGACGAACACATATGCGAATTATATGCACATGATGACATGATATGAGATGCATGACATGAACAAAATGCAAAATGAGAAACAAAACCCAACCACGGAGGGAATACCATAGCACATAGCCGAAAATGGCAAGAGTTGGAGTTACAAATATGGAAAGTTACATCCGGGGTGTTACAACACTCCACCACTACAAGAGGATCTCGTCCCAAGATCTAGGACTGAAAGAACTCCGGATATTCGGAACGGAGGTGATCCTCGCGCTCCCAGGTGGTTCTCGGTCGGAATGGTGTGACCACTTCACTTTCAGGAATTTGATTGACTTGTTGCGAGTCTTGCGCTCAATTTCTTAAAGAATAGCAACGGGGTGCTCATGATAAGAGAGATCTTCTTGGAGGTCAATTTCTTCGAAGTTGATAGTGCGCTCAGGAGTCTTGAAGCACTTGCGAAGCTATGACACGTGAAACATATCGTGCACGTTTGCAAAGTTGGACGGAAGCTCAAGTTGATAGGCGAGATCACCTCTTTTTCCAATGATCTTGAAAGGACCCACGTATCTAGGGGCAAGCTTCCCTTTGATACCGAAGCGACGAGTGCCTTTCATTGGAGAGACGTGGAGGTAGACATGGTCTCCGATTTCAAAAGCCACATCACGGTGCTTGTCATCATAATAGCTCTTCTGGCGCGATTGCGTGGCCTTGAGATTTTCACGAATGACTTTGCACATTTCTTCGGCTTCTGCGATCAAGTCGTTGCCAAGAAGTTGGCGTTCAGCTGTCTCGGACCAATTGAGAGGAGTACGACACTTTTTGCCATAGAGAATTTTGAATGGGGCCTTGCCCGAACTCGCTTGGAAGTTGTTGTTGTAGGAGAACTCGGCATAAGGAAGACAATCTTCCCACTTCATACCAAAGGAAATGACACAATCCCTGAGCATATCTTCGAGGATTTGATTGACTCGCTCGACTTGGCCACTTGTTTGAGGATGGAAAGCTGTGCTGAAACGAATGTTGGTGCCCATGGCCTTCTGAAAGGAGTCCCAGAACTTAGAAGTGAAGATGCTTCCACGGTCTGAAGACATCAATTGTGGAATGCCGTGCAAGGACACAACCCTGGAGGTGTATAACTCTGCCAGCTGAGCTGCTGTGATAGATTCTTTGATAGGAAGGAAATGAGCCACTTTAGTAAGCTTGTCAATGACAACGAAGATAGCATCATTCCCACACTTGGACTTAGGAAATCCAGTCACGAATTCCATCTCGATATGATCAAACTTCCATTCTGGAATAGCAAGAGGTTGGAGGAGACCAGCTGGTCGTTGGTGTTCTGCTTTCACCCTTCTGCAGACATCACATTCATTCACGAATTGAGCAATCTCTCGCTTCATTCAAGTCCACCAATACGATTGCTTGAGGTCATGGTACATCTTCGTACTTCCAGGATGAATGGATAGAAGGGAATTGTGTGCCTCGTTCATAATGACTTTTCTCAGATCACCTTTAGGAACCACAATACGATCCTCGAAGAAAAGAGTATCTTTGTCATCAATGTGGAAGCACTTGTATTTGGGAATGCCCTTGTCGATACCACGTTTCACCTTTTTCACCATGGTATCCAGGAGTTGTGCCTCACGAATTTGATGTTCCAAAGTAGGAGAGACTATGAGGTTGGCAAGAAAGCCCTGAGGAACAACTTGAAGACTCAGTTTGTGGAAAGCTTCACAAAGATCTGGTTGGAAGGGCTTGAGAATTAAACTGTTGCAATAAGCCTTTCTGCTCAGAGCATCTGCAATCACATTCACCTTGCCAGGAGTGTATTCAATACTTGGATTGTACTCTTGAATCATTTCGACCCATCGAGTTAGTTTGAGGTTGAGGTTGGGTTGAGTGAAGATATACTTGAGACTCTTGTGATCGGTGAAAATGTCCACTTTCCTTGCCAACAAGAGATGTCTCCATGTTATCAATGCATGGACAACTGTCGCCAATTCAAGATCATGAGTGGGGTAGTTCTTTTCGTTGGGCTTCAACTGACGATAGGTATAGGCCACAACTTTCTTCTCTTGCATCAACACAGCACCGAGACCTTGAAGAGAAGCATCACACAAAACTTCGAATGGCTTGGATTCATCAGGAGGAGTTAAGACAGGAGCTGTGACTAGCCTCTCTTTGAGGGTGTTTAAAGCAACGTCACACTCAGGAGACCAGACATACTTGACATGCTTCTGGAGGAGGTTGGAAACAGGCTTTGCAATCTTAGAGAAGTTCTCAACGAATCTTCGGCAATAGCTTGCAAGACCAAGAAAACTGCGGAGCTGCTTGACATTCTGAGGAGGTTCCCAATTCACAATTGCAGACACCTTCTCGGGATTAACAGCGATGCCCTTGGCGGAGATGATATGACCAAGATAAAGAACTTCATCAAGCCAGAACTCACATTTGGAAAACTTCGCATATAATTGATGCTCTCTGAGCTTGTCAAGCACCAGTCGCAAATGTTTGGCATGATCCGACTTATTCTTGGAGAAGACCAAAATATCATCGAGATACACCAAGACGAATTCGTTGGTGTAGGGGTTGAAGATAAAGTTCATCATTCGCGAGAATGTTGGAGGAGCATTGACAAGGCCGAAAGACATGAAAGTATATTCATAAGAACCATAGCTTGTTCTGAATGCTGTCTTGGGAATATCTTGTTCATGAATGCGAATCTGATGATAACCCATACGAAGGTCAAGCTTGGAGAATACTTTAGCACCTTTGAGTTGCTCGAATAGCTCATTGATGTTGGGAAGTGGATACTTGTTCTTGATTGTCTTCTTATTCAATGGACGGTAATCGACGCATAGTCGGTCCGTGCCATCCTTCTTCTGGACAAAAAGAACTCCACAACCCCATCGAGATGAACTCGGTCTAATCAAACCCAGACGCTCTTGTTCATCGAGTTGTTTCTTCAATTCCTTCAATTCTTCAGGTCCAACCTTGTATGGACGCTTGCAAACGGGTTCAGTGCCAGGCTCAAGATCGATAACGAATTCAACTGGCCGGTGCGGAGGCATACCCGGAAGCTCTTCTGGAAATACATCTTGGTACTCACAAACGACTGGAATCTAAGAGATAGCATCCAACTCGCCCTTCTCATTGAGAGAAAACAACCGAATGGTTTCGTCACGAGCGGCATAGATGATAACATCCTCAGAAGAGTGTGTCAATTGAATTTCCCTGGCAACACAATCAAGTTGAGCTTTGTGCTGAGAAAGCCAGTCCATCCCGAGAACTAGATCAATATCAGAGTCACCAAGGACCATTCGAGAAGACAGAAATCTATATTCGCCCATCTTGATAGAAACATTCGGAGCCATCATTTTGGTATTCATGAACAAACCCGGAGAGGAAACCTCTATCGGCTTAGGCAGATCAACAGTATGCAAATCGTGCATGGATGCAAAAGGCTTTGATATGAATGAAATAGATGCACCTGTATCAAATAAAACTTTTGCAGGAATATCATTAACTGGAAGATTACCCATTATCACATTAGTAGATTCCTCCGCTTGCGCTGCATTCATCATGTTCACCTTTGCAGACTTGGGATTATGCTTGACCACTGCATTGTTTGAAGACCTCACAGGAGGAGGAGGAGGAAGGTGTCTTTGGTTGAAGCACTTGTTCGCGTAGTGACCTTTTTGCTGGCACTTGTTGCAAGTCACCTCTGACAACGGACGGTGATAAGGAGCATTTGACCTTGGAGCTTGAGAATTAGACTTGTTCTGATAGCTTGGGTTGGGTGGGTGGGAAGATCCACGAGCACTTGAGTTCTTCTGCTGGTAAGGCTGACGAAACGAAGGAGGAGGAAGGTAGAACTTTTGCTGCTTAGCTGCCACTTGAGAGGAAGAAGAAGACTGAGCTGCATCCCTGATTCTCTTCTTAGAAGCCTCACACTTGAGCTGAGCACCTTCTTGCTTGAGAACCATATTGTAGAATTGATCAAACTGAGTAGGCTCAAAAAGAACGAGAGCTAACTGCAGATCCTCTCTAAGGGCACCTTTGAATTGATAGATCATACTCTTTTCATCAGGAACGTCTTGTTTAGCGAAGCGAGCAAGTTTCTAAAACTTCTTGTTGTATTCGTACACTGACATGTTGCCTTGCTTGAGATTGCAGAACTCCTCACGCTTGCTCTCAACAACACTGGTAGGAATGTGGTGAGCTTTAAAGTCCCGACAGAAGTCAGTCCAAGTAATCACTCGACCTCCTTTGGAATCCTTGTATTGCTGGAACCAATCAGCTGCTTGGTCCTTGAGCTGAAAAGAAGCGAACTTGACGTAGTCCTCAGGCCTGACATTGCTGCATTCAAAATGCTTGTTGATATCCATGAGCCAATCGTCAGCGTCTATGGCCTCAGCATAGTAGCTGAAAGACTTCGGCTGATTTGCCAGGAACTGGTTGAGGGTAGGAAACTGAGGCTGATGATTGAACTGCCCTTGACCTTGATTCCCTTGGTTGCCTTGGCCTTGGTTGCGCTCTTGCATCAGCTGAATCAGCAACTGAGCGTTGGCGTTTGTGGTTGCCATCAAAGCTTGCCATGCCTCCGGAGGCGGAGGTGGATGTGGAGGGTTCGCCTAACTCCCATCATTGCGTTCGGGATTCTGACGCGTTGGCGGAGCCATCCTGAAGAGGGTGACATCCGTTAGCATCTTGATAGACAGATAGACAAGTTGAATCAACGGATAGAAATTGCAACATATAGTCTTCACAATAAACATTCGAACAAGGATGAACGAATGAATTCGAAAGCAAACATCACGTCCATTAAGGTGAGAAGCCACTTGATAAGGGGTTGATGAATAAAATAAACAACGTACAACTGGAACAAATAAGAGGTAAGGATTACCCAATCACAAACCAAATATCTGCGGGAAGAAATTCTAGAGCTAATTGAATCCCACCTATAAACTCCCGAAACTTTCTGGTTATGCAATCAGGTGTTGGGGATATAGGGGAAGCAATATATCTCACCCAAACTAACAATCCCTACATCCAGTCGTATCCATCCGTAAACACATAACCAAGAAACCTTCGGAAATCGTGTACCTCAACCTTCGAAAAGCATCCGTTATACGATTCATGGCAATACTCCCGAACTCCCCAGTACTGGGTGATGTCGAGGTTATCTCACCAACAACTTCATAAAAGAGATTTTCGATGTCGGCAAAACTCAGGTATTCCAGAACTGCAACGATAAAATTGTGATGACAACACCTCGGAGCTCAACTCCCCGGGACACTGCCACAACCCCTAAATGTCAGGAGGCACCAAGAACAATGTTCTCGTCACAAAACCACCGGAATGATTCCAAGATACCCGCGTGATCCTAAAATTTTTTTAGTGAAATTTGAGGAGAGAAGAGTCAAAACTTCTACGTCAGGAGACCTCACCAGAGCGACGAAGGGACTGAGGAGTAAAAAGAATCCTACTCTCCGATATATATAATCCTAAGACTCAAAACATTTTTTTGTTCTAGACTCAACAACGCCAGCAATCAATCAAGCAGGGGGCTCCTAAGTCGGGGATGGCTCTGATTACCAACTTGTAACGCCCACGATGCGGCTATATCTCCCACGTGCCGAAGCACGACTTAGAGGCATAACCGCATGGTGGTTTTGTCGCAAGAAGGGTCATCTTCACACAATCCCATGTAATGAACAAGAATGGGATAAAGAGAGTTGGCTTACAATCTCCACTTCACAAAATACATGAATAAATCCTACATCATACAAAATACACTCATAGACCGACTACGGTCAAATCCAAATGAAAAGAAGACAACCCCAAATGCTAGATCCCCGATCGTCCCGACTGGGCTCCACTACTGATCATCTGGAAATGAAACATAGTAACGACCAAGGTCCTCATCAAGCTCCCACTTGAGCTCGGTTGCGCCACTTGCGCTGGTATCCTCGGTAATTGCATCTGTTTTGGTAGAATCTGTGAGCCACGGGGACTCAGCAATCTCACACCCGCGAGATCAAGACTATTTAAGCTTGTAGGTAGGCAAGAGGTAATATGGTGGAGCTGCAGCAAGCACTAAGCATATATGGTGGCTAACACACGCAAGTGAGAGCGAGAAGAGAAGCAACGCAACGGTCGAGAAGCTAGAAGTGATCAAGAAGTGATCCTGAACTACTTACGCTCATACATAACCCAAAACCGTGTTCACTTCCCGGATTCCGCCGAGAAGAGACCATCACGGCTACACACGCGGTTGATGCATTTTAATGAAGTCAAGTGTCAAGTTCTCTACAATCGGACATTAACAAATTCCCATCTGCCTCATAACCGTGGGCACGACTTTCGAAAGATAATACCCTGCAGGGGTGTCCCAACTTAGCCCATCACAAGCTCTCACAGTCAACGAAGGATATACCTTCTCCCGGGAAGACCCGATCAGTCTCGGAATCCCGGTTCGCAAGACATTTCGACAATGGTAAAACAAGGCCAGCAAAGCCTCCCGAATGTGCCGACAAATCCCGATAGGAGCTGCACATATCTCGTTCTCAAGGCACACCGGATGGGCAAGACGTTGGGTTGGCATAGACCCTGGTTGCCCAGGGGGCGCCGGACATCGCCCAGGTTGGACCAGCACTCGAAGGAGCACTGGCCCGGGGGGGTAAATAAAGATGACCCTCGGGCTTGCGAAAACCCAAGGGAAAAAGGCTTAGGTGGCAAATGGTAAAACCAAGGTTGGGCCTTGCTGGAGGAGTTTTATTCAAAGCGAACTGTCAAGGGGGTCCCATAAATCACCCAACCGCGTAAGGAACGCAAAATCAAGGAACATAACACCGGTATGACAGAAACTAGGGTGGCAAGAGTGGAACAAAACACGAGGCATAAGGACGAGCCTTCCACCCTTTACAAGTATATAGGTGCATTAATTAAACAGGAGATATTGTGATATGCCAAAGTATCCATGTCCAACAAGGAACAAACTTCATCTTCACCTGCAACTAGCAACACTATAAGAGGGGCTGAGCAAAAGCGGTGACATAGCCAAACAACGGTTTGCTAGGACAGGATGGTTAGAGGCTTGACATGGCAATATGGGAGGCATGATAAGCAAGTGATAGGTAGAGCTATCATAGTGATAGAGCGAGCTACTAGCAAAGCAAAGATAGAAGTGATATCGAGGGTATGGTCATCTTGCCTGCAAAGTTCTCAGAGTTGTCGAAAGCTTGATCCTCGTTAGCGTACTCAACAGGTTCCTCGGTCACGTACTCGTCTCCCGGCTCTAACCAAAGCAAGAATACAAGCAATGGAACCACAATAAATCACGGGCAATGCACAAGCAACATGATGCAATACATGGCATGATATGCGAGATGTGATATGCAATGCTTATGCGTGCTCCAGAAGGAAAATGATGAACAAGGCATAAACTTGGCAAACCAAGTATGCCGCTGGAAAGATGAGATGATTTCAGTTGAAATCGATAGAAAGATCACCGGAATCGGATGCACGGTTTGCAAATGGCAAGCAAAACAAGAATGACACAAATCTGCGGTTAACAGCATGATAGCACTTAGAATACATCAAGAAACTATGCTACAGCAACCCAACATATCAACAAAGCACATTGAAGTGATCTACAAGAGATGCTTGACAAAAGATGTACACTGAGCTACGGCTAATTCACACATTAGCAGGCTCAAACAACCATGGCAAAAGTGCAAAAGATATCAGCTTGGACATGGCATAAACAGCATCAGGTAGTAATGTTCAGAGCAAGCAATCGACATGCTACAGGAACTTATAATATCAAAATGAGACATGGCATGATTCTACTCAAAGCATAGAACAAACATCCCTTACTGACCATGAGCCAAAAAGGATCAGAAGATATGATTGCACCCATGTAAACATAGCAAGTTTCGTTAACACATTCAGGTAACAGAGCATGGCATTAACAGCATTATGAAGGCATCTTTGCGAGCCCGATTCACTCACCACAAGTCATTGCATGACAAGATAAGCATAGCACCAGCAAGAATACATGTTTATGAAACTAAACATGGCAAGAACAAGTTTATAGCATGCAAGGATCAACTACAACAACCTTGGCAAAATTGAATAACATGTAAACAATCTGCCAGGAAACATTTTATAGCAAAAGTGGAGCACGAAAATGACATGCTAGACTACTCCATAATTGCAAACAGGGGCATGTATGGATAGATCATAACTATATGTTCAAAACATCCTTACTGAAGTTTCTCAAATTATGCATAGATCTCTCTGTAGCATCAAGAGTACATGGCATAAAAATAACAGCAGAACAGGGACTGAAATAGGCAACATCACGAAGCCTAGTTTGCATGCTAGTTCAGCCACCACATAAATCACAAAAATACGTGGCAAGCACCTCTGTAAAGATAGCATGGCATAGTACAAAACACATGTAGAGCTCATGCCCATAAGATGCACACAATAAATGTAGCAAAAATGACAAATACCCACAAACTATTAAGAATCAGGAACTAACATTATATAGCACTCTTGCATCAGAGATTTGGGCATCTAGATGACCTCAAATGAACATGGCCCAATGGAACAAAATGAAGAGCACATTGTAATGAACATTTTGATATATCATGCGCATGAAACAGAGCTACAGATGCAGAGATATGATGCAATGAATATGGCATAAAAATACAGCAGACTTAGAGGAAAACGAGGTCAACCTCTAGGGTTCCAGATATGGATCCGGGCGCGGACTTCGAGGCAGGCCGAAGCCTCGCCGGAGTTGGTGCCGGAGGGGAGGAAGACGGCCGGAGGAGGAGAGGGCCGACCGGATCTGGGCGCTCCTCGCCGGGTCTGGCGCCCCTTGCGGTGGAGGCGGGGCCGGCTGGCGCGGACGGGCGGCAGCGGCGACCAGGCGGCGGGGCGGC
>NC_057813.1:259544076-259552837 GCF_018294505.1 Triticum aestivum | reverse complement strand
GGTGGGCGGCGGCGGCGGCATGTGGCGCGCCCTGAGTGGCTGGGGCGCGGCGGCGGACGCGTCCGGCTCTGCCCGGACGTGTCCGGCGGCGGAGAGGGAGCGGGCTAGGGTTTCGGGATCGAGAAATTTTGGAGGGGTGCACATATTTATAGGTAGAGGGAGCTAGGAGACTCCAAATGGGGTGTAGTTTTCGCCCACACGATCGTGATCCGACGACGGAGAGCATGGAAGTGACTTAGATGGGTTATTGGGCTGTTTTGGAGGGGTGTTGGGCTGCAACCCAAAAGAGGCCTTCGCGGTTACCCGGTTAACCGTTGGAGTATCAAACGACCTCCAAATGGCACGAAACTTGACAGGTGGTCTATCGGTGGTGTACCAAGGCCACTTGGCAAGCCTCGGTCCATTCCAAGAAAGTTTAACACCCGCTCACGAAAAAGAGACAAGAGGGGTGCGCCGGTGCATGTGGGAGTGTCGGATTGCAAAACGGACAACGGGGAAAATGCTCGGATGCATGAGACGAACACGTATGCGAATGATATGCACATGATGACATGATATGAGATGCATGACATGAACAAAATGCAAAACAAGAAACAAAAGCCAACCACGGAGGGAATACCATAGCACATAGCCGAAAATGGCAAGAGTTGGAGTTACAAATATGGAAAGTTACATCCGGGGTGTTACACTCAAGCAATCCGTCATCGATTTCACGAATCTCCCCTCTATTCCTCTTACACAAATCACTCTTCCAGTTTACACAAATCACTTTGGACCATCCCGCCGTGCTCTGCCCAGAGGGCGCTCTAGAGGGAGAGTTGGAACTATATGGCCACGCTCTTGATGACTTTGGTTACTATCAGATGGAGACCTCTGAGCCAACTGCCGCCCCATCCCTCACAGTTGTTATCTTTGTGCTGGGCGGAAAGACAACGTCCCTAGCCATAACTACGGTGGAACTGCAACACCTGTTTCATCTGAACTGGGACTGGGCAGTCACTCCCATCTCGGACCATGAGTTTACCGTCGTCTTCCTCGACCTAGCAAGTCTCTGATTTGGCACGCACAACAATGAGTTGACCCTGGCCCTAAACAAGCTCACGGTGAACATCTCGATCCTTGAGGTCGACCCCCTCGCCACCGCCATACTTGAGACGATGTGAATCCAGATTTAGTGCCTCCCTCCGATTGCCAAGCAGGCCAAGGTGATCCGCAAGATGTCTCGCCTCTTGGGCAAGATTGTGGGGGTGGACAAAGCATCTCTCTTCCGGGAGGCGATGCGCGCCAAAGTCATGACCCCGGATTCTTCCAAGCTCCAAACCATGGTACTGGTCTTCTTCAATAGAGTGGGCTACGATCTCCGCAACTCCGTGGAGCGTGATGTGGTGGTGGAGGGTGGGAGCCTGGAGCCTGGAGATGGCCCTTCCGGGCCTCAGGCTGATGGGGACAAAGGTTATGGACGGGGCTCTCCCAACTGCCATTGCTCTCTTTCCCTGACCTCCAATGATGAGGTTGAGACCTCGGGGATGGACCATCCACCCAAGCGTGCCACTAAGCAGGGCAAGGAGCGGGCAGCCTCGGATGACATGCTGAACGAAGATGAAGACCTGGAGGCGACTGCGGTGATGCTAGAGGAGGCTTCCCCGATTCCTCCCACTGCGTGAGTCTCGCTGTTGTGTGCATCTCCGGAGTCCCCGTGGAGAGCGATGCCAGCAGTGTGGGCCTGGAGGTTTGCCCACCTTCCTCCCCTCGCATCACCTCGCCTCGGGCTGTCGCGGAGCCGCCGCCCCCTCTGGTGGCTTGATATGTCTCCAACGTAACTATAATTTTTTATTGTTCCATGTTGTTATATTATCATTCTTGGATGTTTTACAATCATTTTATAGCAACTTTATATCATATTTTGGGACTAACCTATTGACATAGTGCCCAGTGCCAGCTGTTGTTTTTTGCTTGTTTTTTATTTGAGTCCCCATCTTCTCTTATAAAGCACCAACTAAGGGGCACTACGATCATACTTGAGCATTGGGTGTAGCTAATATACAAGTGTGTTTCATGAATGGATCAATGATTGAGCATAATGGGCTAGGGATAACATTCTTTAGTATTGATATTTTGAAAGACATGGTTGCTTGTTGATATGCTTGAGTATTGAAATCTTCATGTCACAACTAGACTATTGCTCTGAATCATATAAAAGTCCAAATGTCCATGCTACAAAGAAAACAATACGTGATGAACATGTTAGGCCGCATTCCACATTAAAAATTCTGTTTTTATCATTTACCTACTCGAGGACGAGCAGAAATTAAGCTTGGGGATGCTGATACGTCTCTAACGTATCTATAATTTTTTATTGTTCCATGCTGTTATATTATCATTTTGGATGTTTTACAATCATTTCATAGCAACCTTATATCATTTTTTGGGACTAACCTATTGACATAGTGCCCAGTGCCAGTTGTCGTTTTTTGCTTGTTTTTTTACTTCACGGAATATCCCATCAAACGGAGTCCAAACGCAGTGAAACTTTTTGGAGATTTTTTGGAGCAGAAGGCAACTTAGGAGCCAAGGAAGCACCTGGGGGGAGGCCCGTGGGTCCCATAAGACACCAGGGCACGCCATAGGCCCTGGCGCGCCCTGAGGGGTTGTGGGCCCCACAGGGGTCTCCTCCACTGCCTTTTAGCTCTATAAATACCTAAATATTCCAAAAGCCCTAGGGGAGTCAACGAAACACAATTCCAGCCACCGCAAGTTCCAGAACCACGAGATCCAATCTAGAGCCCTATTCCGGCAATTTGCCGGAGGGGAACACGATCACTAAGGGGTTCATCATCCTCATTAGTGCTCCTCAGATGATGCGTGAGTAGTTCACCATAGACCTACGGGTCCGTAGGCAGTACCTAGATGAAATCTTCTCTCTTTTTGATTGTCAAGACAATGGTCTCTTGGAGATCTATTTGATGTAATGACTTTTTGCGGTGTGTTTGTTGGAATCTAATGAAGTTTGAGTTTATGATTAGATGTATATCCATGAATATTATTACAGTTTTCTTTGATCTCGTATATGTATGATTATTTATAGCCTCGTATTTCTTCTTCGAATCTTTGGTTTAGTTAGGCCAACTAAATTGATTTTTCTTGCAATGTGAAGAGGTGCTTTGTGATGGGTTCGATCTTACGGTGTCCTCTCCCAGTGACAGAAAGGGTAGCGAGGCACGTATGTATCATTGTTATTAAGGATAAAAAGATGGGGTCTATTCCTACATAAATAGATCTTGTCGACATAATGTCATCATTCTTATTGCATTACTCCGTTTCTTCATGAACTTAATACACTAGATGCATGCTGGATAGCGGTCGATGTGTGGAGTAATAGTAGTAGATGCAGAATCATTTCGGTCTACTAATCTTGGACATGATGCCTATATTAGCGATCATTGCCTTGGTGTCATCATAATTATTTGTTCTTATATCAACTGCCCAAAGTCACTTGTTTACCCACCGTATGCTACTTTCTCGAGAGAAGCCACTAGTGAAATATACGGCCCCCGGGTCTATCTTTTATCATATTGCTTTCAGATCTATATTTTACTGTATTTTTTTTCAGATCTATTATTCCGAAAACCCAAAAAAGACCTTGCTGCACTTTTTCTTTACTTATTTTATTTCGCTTTTTATTCAAATATATTTATCCAATCTCATACAAACCAATCTATCTTCTTACCGTTGAAGGATTGACAACCCCTCTTACGCGTCGGGTTGCAAGTATTTGTTCTTTGTGTGCAGGCACCATTTACATAGTGTTGCTTGATTCTCCTACTGGATTGATACCCTGGTCTCATAAATGAGGGAAATACTTACCGTAGTTGTGATGCACCATCCCTTCCTCTTCGGGGAATTTTCGACACGGTCTCAAGCCACGTCATGCCCCTCTAGGAACCTGCCGTGTCGCTCCTGGTCCTTGTTGCGGCATCGGCCTCCCCTCCTCGGTTTGTGGCGGGGATGACATCGGTTCAAGACATGGCCATGGAGGCTAGGCCGGCTTGGCCACCCTGCGATCCAAGGGTCGGCCCCGCTATGCATCATCACCTACCATGACTGCGCGGAAAAGCGCGCGTCTTGGCTCCTCGGGTTTGGTTGGGGAGTTGCCCAACACCGCAGAGAAGGCTCTGTGTCGTGCTGTGGCCCGCAACCTTGACCCATGTCCTTCTCATCCACCTCCGCTCGAATCTACTCCTGATGATGATTCGTCGTCCTTCTTCGTGCTTGCGGGAGTGCCTCTTGGGCATCTAACTAAAATTGCGGCCAACTCAGCCATCATCTTTCGGGGTGAGAAGGGTCCTGCCCTTGAGAAGCTTACTGCCATCTAGGTCAAGGAAATTATTGATGGATGTCTTGTGGCGGCTCGGGCGCTGGTTGTGGCGCTGGCGCTGGCGGCTAAGAACCCGGCCACGCCCCGGCCCCTGGCAAGAGGAGAGGTTGAACCTCTAGACTCTCAGGAGATGCGCGGACGCACCTTCTCCCGCACTGTCCAGCTACGCCGTGCCCAAAGCGCTTCCACTACTCCGGGGTCCAGGGAGGACCCCCTAGAGGAATAGATGGGGGCACTTTTCTGGAACCTGTGGGGCTTTGGCCATGATGGCCGCCGCAGGCAACTAGTAGAATATATGCGTGATGAAGACATTGACATTGTTGTGATTTCGGAGACCATGCGAACGAATTCTCCCTGGCTGAGCTCGAACCTCTGAGTAGGCACTTGTTTGCATGGCACTGGCTGTGCTCCTCTGGGTTAGCTGGTCACTTGGGTGGTATCCTACTAGGTGTGAAGGATACCACCTTCAAAGTGGGATTCATGGACCGGGTGAGTTTTTCGTGAGTATGGAGGTCTGGGAGCGAGCAATCAACTTCAAGTGGGAAGTGGTGGTGGTGTATGATCCGGCCGACCATACCCGTTCCCAGGCCTTCCTTGATGATGTTCACCAGAAAGTCGATGCTGCAATGCTCCCCTAATAATAGGGGGTGACTTTGACCTCATTTGCTCCCCTTTAGATAAGAGTAATGCACGGGTAGATGTCTGTGGCATGCAGCATTGCAATGATTGGATCATTGATCTCGGTATCCGAGAGTTACTCCGAGTAGGAGCGAGGTTCACATGGACTAATCGGCAGCTGAATCCCATGCAGAGTGTCCTTGATAGGGTGTTCATGTCCCTGGATTGGGAGGCGCGGTTCCCTCTCGTGTCTTTAGGGGCGATCACCCAGATAGGGTCGGACCATGTACCGTTGTTGCTCTCATTTTCAGATGAGAGGCCACGCCCCCCCCCCTTGGTTCCATTTCAAGACCTTCTGGTTGCGGCAACCGAGCTTCATTAAAGAAGTAAAGGAACACTGGATGTTGGCTAGGGGGGAGTCTCATCAGATGATTTCCGTGGTAGAACATTGGCATTTCTTAGCCAAGCAGTCCAGGCAATTTATGAAGGGATGGGGTGCCAATGTAGGGCGAGACCTCAAGCTCTGAAAAGGTGCCCTACTACTTGAGATCCAATGCCTGGATCTGAGGGCTGATACGGCCGGCCTCGCCCCGGACTATTGGCCCTTGTGCTATAGTTTGGAGGATGAGCTGCTAGAGATCTATCGAACGGAGGAGGAGTATTGGCACCAACGGAGATCCTTTAATTGGGTCCTCTTTGGTGATGCCAACACGGCACATTTTCAAGCCATCACCAATGGTCGCCGACATAGGTGCACCATCCCGCTCCTATGGGATGATGAGAGGCTGCTGCAGGACCCAAGAGAAATCCGGGAACATGTGCACGGCTTCTATAGGGCCCTCTTTGCTGCACGACCTCGATCGGGCCTTTCCCTAGCAGACTCCATCTGGGGTGAGGGACAATGGGTCAAACACGCAGAGAATAGTGTTCTGCTAGCAGCCTTTGAGGAGGATGAGGTGGCCGCGATCATTAAGGGTATGAATCCCTCTTTGGGACCGGGACCTGATGGGCTCCTAGTACGTTTTTTCCAGACATTCCCGAGTGAACTTCGGGATTATCACCCTTATTCCTGAAGGTTCCAGGGGCATCGGATATTCAACAGTTCCGGCCTATCACGGTCATCAACGTGATCTTCCAAATTCTTGCGAAAGGGTGCGCCAGTAGGGTGGCCCTAATAGCGCCTAGATTACCCACCCGAACCATACGACTTTCATCAAAGGCCGCCTCATCATTAATGGGATTCTGGTTCTCCATGAGGTTATCCATGATATCAAGTCAAAGCACCTACGAGTTGTATTCTGCAAGATCAACTTTCACAAACTTATGACACGGTCCATTGGTCCTTCCTTCGGGAAGTGTTATTAAAAAAGGGATTCGACCCGCAATGGATTGGTCGGGTGATGCAAATGGTGATGAGTGGTAGGACGGCCATTAACATCAATGGTGAGGTTGGTCCCTACTTTCCCGCGGCACAAAGCGTCCGACAAGGGGACCCCTTCTCGCCCTTCCTATTCAACCTTGTAGCTGACGCCTTAGCGGCTATCCTCTACAAGGCCAAGTGGGCCGGCCACATCCTTATGATTGAAGGATCTAACAAAGATATTGCCCACCTCAAATTCCTACTGCTTTGCTTCGAGGAGATATCCGGCCTAACGATTAACTTCACCAAAAGTGAGGTCATGGTTATGGGCTATCTTGAGGAGGAAAAGATTCATATAGCAGACCGACTTAACTGCCAACTAGGGTCCTTCCCGACCACCTACCAAGGCATGCCCATCAGCGACACCCGTATCCTAGAAAAGGATCTGCGACCCTTAGTGGCCAAGGTCCAACACCGGTGGAGCCTTGGCAAGGACGTTGGTTGTCCAAAGCGGCTTGGGTGGTCCTGATCAACTCTTCGATGATTAGTCTACTCATGTGTCTGATGGGATTCTATAGTCTGAATGAATCCCTTCACCACGATGTTGACAAGTACCATTCCCGGTTCTTCTGGGCGGGAAAAGGCGATAAACAGAAATACCACATGGTGAAGTGGTCTGTGATATGCAAACCCAAGGACCAAGGTGGTCTTGGGATTATCTCATCCAAAAGGATGAATATTGCTCTCCTATCTAAATGGTTATGGGAGATCGCTTTCGGATAGGGTGGTCTGTGGCTAGATATTATTCATGCCAAATACTTGCAAGGCCAACCCCTGGTGTTCGCTCAAAGATCTAGTGGATCGCAATTCTGACAGACAATTGTTCAGCTGATGCTAGTCCTACTACTTGGCTCCTCCATCAAAGTGGGTCTGGGCACCTCCACCCTTTTTTGGCTAGACCGGTGGTGGGGCTCCCAGCCCTTCGCCATTCGTTTCCAGGAGCTCTTCAACATCTGCGCAGATAAAAACATGATAGTGGCAGCCGCCTTATCCAACCTAGGATATATCGCCTTTAGATGGACCTTCGGCCCCTAAGAACGGGACCTATGGGAGGAACTGGTAGCATGTGTGGCACTCCACACCCCATCCCTAGATGAGGACGTGGTGCACTAGCACCTAGAAGCTAATGGACGATTCTCCGCAAAATCTGTATACCAAACAATGATGCCAACTCCGGGCCCGGCCGAGTTGAATCTCCTTTGGGAGATCAAAGTACCATTGAAGATTAGGATCTTCCTATGACAGTTGGTGTGGGGTCGTGTACCCTCCGACACGAAGGTGCTAAAGCGGAACAAACCTTCCGATGGGATGTGTCCTTTGTGTAGGATTCCAAAGGACTCCAACCATATATTCTTCATATGTTTGGCTGCAAGGTTCCTTAGGAGCTGTTTACAGGAGGTTGTAGGTGGCGGATGGGGCCATGACAACCTCCCTGATATGTTTAGCGAGGTGCTCGGTCCCGAGAATTCCACTGTGCGATCGGCCCTCTGGGTTACCATAGGTGCCCTTTCGTGGATGCTTTGGAATATCTGAAATAAGCTTGTGATAGAGCATGTCATCCCTTTACGTGCGACTGATGCAATGTTCAAATTATGTGGTTTTCTATAGCTTTGGCAGCCGCTTAGCCGGTGCCACGATCGGGACTCCATTGACAGAGCTATCGGCGTGCTTCGGTCCATCGCCGCCCGCATGACCACGCCACCGCTCCCTCCTCCTCCTCCGTAGCCGGATTAGTGTAGTACTCCTTGGACTTCCTTCTTTGGGGATTATTGTGTTGCTCCCCTAGCTAGACTTCATGTTCTGTGTTGCACTTCTTTTCCTGTTTCGTGTGTGGGTTTGTGTGTGTGTGTGTGTGTGTGTGTGCGTTGAACCTCTTTGTCACTTGTGTGCTTTGGTCGCGGCTTTATAATATCAAGCAGGGGGGAACCCTATTTTGTCTAAAGGAGTGGATTCAGGTTGACACCCCATAAACGGTAAGACTTGGCCATATGCCATCCTACTTAGGAAACCTAGTCTATACCAACTTAGAATCTTCGAGAGAAATCACACAATGTATAGTACTTCTGGCTCGACTAATGGCCATTGCATGAATACCACCTAAAACAACATGCATTAGTCCATCGGCTAAACACATGCGTCAACTTTCACAATAAAACCATCCTCGACTCCAACACTTGCTCAATGTGTAGCTCCCACTAGGAGATAAACTGTCACCTGTTCCTCCAATGCCCTGCAGCAAGATCCGTCTGGCAACCACCAGAATACACCCAGATTATAGTGCTCTACTAGCCAATTGGTCTACACAAGCTCCAAGCTTCTTCCCATGAGCTAGCATCCATCAGGTCCAC